>NC_056744.1:1621179763-1621224630 GCF_019279795.1 Protopterus annectens
GTGTAACTATTTTTTCCTGTATATATAGGTCTAGTTATGTCTTCTGCTGTATACTGTATTTTAACATGTTGTTTGAAAATTCTCTGCATACTGTATTTTAACGGGTGTACTTTTTTTTCTGAAATTTTTTTTTATTTTCAATTAAAATAATATTTACATAATTTTAAATATCATTTTAAACAACTATATACAATATTTACAATAGCTTGACTTTCACCTATATACACTGTATGTTATTAAATATAGACTTAACAGATCCGTTATCAGAGATACAATATTGATTATTGCAGAGTATCCAACAAAGATTATAACTTTCTTCCAAGGATTATTTACCATTGGTCTGGGATATATTCGTAGTTCTTTGATTTTTATTTCCATCAATGCAGTTGTCTTCAGTAAAGTGTAGAATTCTTCCAAGGTCGGGGGTGTATTTGAATTCCACCTTCTGGTTATGCATTTCCTAGATATAGCAACTATTGTCCATAACAAATACATATTTGTCTTATTCAGGTAGGGACCTTCATTTACATTTACTATTATCAGTGTTTTAGTTAAGGTAAAGGATTCATTAAATAAAGCTTGTAAAAAATGATTGATTCCATTCCAGTATGATTTAATTTTATTACATTCATAAAAAACATGAATCCAGTCTGCTTTATTTGGCTTTTCACACCACCAGCAAAAAACATTTTTAGTAGTACTGATCTTTTTTAATTCTGTCTGGTGTTAAAAATGCTCTATGTAAGTATTTCCAGTTAAATATTTTCCAGTACTGTGTGTTAGAGGTATAATTAACTGATAGTAAGATGTTACTTTTAATTTCTTCTGTTAACTGCAATGCCTGACCTTTTGTTAAGAACTGCAAGTATGACGGTTTGGGAGTTGTTTTATATGTTAACTCTTTATATAGATTTGAAACTGAATTTTTCTTTACACAACTATTATATATAGATTCATGCAGAAAACTTATTAGATTTGAAATATCTTTAAATGAATTATTAATTAATCTGCATAAATCTTGAGTGTACATTAGAAAGCTTTGTAAGGTTAACCAGTCCTGTGTTGGAATATTGTAAGCAGTTTTTATCATATGTATATTTAAGACATTTAATTTATTTACACATTGAAACCAGCATAAGAATCCATTTTGTTCCCAGGAGGTTATTTCCCTATATATTTTGTGAGGAAAGTTCTTAGTGATGGTACATGGGGTTAAAGGGTCAAACCAAAGTTTTAGATCTATGTTTGCATTGATAAGTTTCCTAAAGGAACTGATGTAATGATTAATCAGTGTTGTTTTAGAAGGTTTTGTTATATTATATTGTATACTTATGCATAATATCTACCAGGGTTGGTTTGATTTGTCTGCTATTAAAAATGTTTTTAACAGATTCAATTTATTTGTCAATATAGCCAATGTTAATTCTTTCTAGTTGGCAAATAATTTGGGTTTATCCTGTCTATTGTAGTTTTAAGCACAGATGCTTTTATATATGTTTCTATTTCTGGGAAGTTCAATCCTCCTTGTTTCCAGGGTCTAATGTGATGAGTTAGAGCTACTGTGTTCTTTTTGGGATACCATAAAAATTTTATTAAGCATGAGTTTATTTATTTAAGAATGCATCTTTCAGGAATTAACTGTATTGCTAATGCTACATATAGTATTTTTAGCAATAAGACCATTTTTATTAATTGCAATCTGTCTTCAAAAGTTAATATAATTTTGTTCCATTTTTCTATATTTATTTTTATTGTTTCAATAATGTTTTTATAACTTTTTAATATTGTTTCGTTTATATTTTTGCATAACACTATTCCTAAATAATTTAGCTTAAGTTCTTGATTTCCTATGATGGATTTATCTCTAACTTGTAGGTCTTTTTTCTTATTTAAAAATAGAAATTTTGATTTTGATCTATTAAAGTGTAGACCTGAAATCTTATAAAATTTCTCCATTACTTCTTCTATCTCTCCTAGTAACTCTCTGGAGTTTGATAGGGTTAATAAAATATCATCAGCAAAAAGCATTATTTTAGATATGTACTGGTCATGGACTTCTATTCCTTTTATTCTTGGAATATTGTGTGTTATTTCTGCAAATATTTCTATAGCCAAAGCAAATAAAATAGGACAAAGGGGGCATCCTTGTTTAGTACCTTTTGTTATATGGATAGATTCTGAGGTGAAAGGACCTAATTTAATGTAGGCTAAGTTATTAATATATATGTTTTTTAGTAATAAGATGAAGGGAGGAGGAAATTCATATAATGCTAACATTTTAAATAGATATTCCCAGTTGAGGGAATCAAAGGCTTTTTCGATGTCTAATCCAATTACAAGTTTTTCTCTATCTTATTTATTCACATAATCTATAAGAGTAAGTACCCTTTTAATATTATCATGTGTGTGCCTGTTATATAAAAATCCAGTTTGATCATTATTAGTTGACTTTGAAAGTGGGATTTTCATTCTGTTAGCTAGGATTGACGTGAATATTTTGTAATTATTATTCAGTAATGATATAGGTCTGTATAAGGTGCAAAGGTCTGATGGTTTATTATCTTTTAGAATTGGTGTTATGAGAGAATATTTCCATGAGGGTGGTATTTTTGCTTCTGACTGGACTTCTAGCAAAGTTTTATGAAAAGGGGAGATTACTGTTGAAGGGAAGAGTTTGTAAATTTCCATAATTATGCCATCTATCCCTGGAACTTTGTTAGATTTACTTTCTTTTATCTTGTCAACAATTTATTTGTAGGATATAGGTTTTTGTAGGTCTAGTTTTAAGTTTTCGGGAATTTTTTTTACATTGATAAGATTTGTATCTAAGTTTATTTGATTGGTATCTAAATCTTCTTTTTTGAAGTGCTCCATATAATAAAACCGAAATGCTTTAAGGATGTCTCCTATATCTGATACTTTTCCCCCATTCTTTTCATGATATGTACTACTAATGTTATTTGCTTTAGATTGTATTTTAATTCTTGTAGATAAGTTATGTAGATATCTGGGGGAGGTGGCTAATGAGTTTATTTTTAATTTTTCCAAGGCTAGACAAGTTTTGTGCATTAGAATTTCATTATATTTTTTATTTAATTCCTCTCTTTCTTTTTTGACTTCTGGACAATTCTGATTTTTGTTTAGATTTTTCTGTCAAGAGTCTGGTTTGCAAGTCTAATGATTCAGATTCCCACTCTCTAACTTTGTTTTTGTACCAGCTAAGGGTCTTACCAAATAAATACGCTTTTAATGAGTCCCAAACCATGACTCTATTGATTTCTGTCGTGTTATTAATTTCAAGAAATAATTGTAGTTCTGACAACATCCAGGGTCTGAATTCTTTAATTTTCGTGATATATGATGGAATTCTAGTTGAGAGGATTAAAGGTTTAAACTCTTTTCGTAACTTCATTATCAGAGAGTCATGATCTGAGAAGGGGCATGAAACTATTGAGAAGTTGAGGATTTTTGTTTGTAAATATTGCACTACGAATAATTTGTCTGTTCTGGTTTGTGTTCCAAATCTGTGGTCTTTATGGGAAAATAATAAGGATTTATCATCTTTTACTTTAAAAGTGTCTATTAAATGAAATGAATCAATCCATTTTTTAAGGATTTTGAAATAGTTGCTATGCGAAAAGACTTCTTGATGGTTTCAGAAGCTTCTAAGATACAATTAAAGTCTCCTCCCAGTATAATATTTCCTTTATAATTGTTGGAAATAGAATCTAGGTGTTTTTAACTGTTCCTGCTCCATTTCCTGGGAACCAGTATAGATTAGCTAAGGTCCATAGTCTGTTATTACATTTAATTATAACAAATGCCAGTAGACCTTCTTTGTCTTCATATTTATAAATAACTTTTGGAGTGATTATGCTTTTCTTCCAGAGAATTGAAACTCCTTTTGTCTTTGTTTTATAGGAGGATTGGGCTAAGACTGTATAGTCCTTAGGATTCCAAATAAAGCTATCATTAGTCTTAAAATGCATTTCTTGGAGAGATACTACTTGTGCCTTATTTAGATTTAAACATTTTAGTATGTTTGATCTTTTATTTGCATTATTTAAGCCATTAGTATTTAATGATAAGAATGTTAAATACATTTCAAGTTATTGTTGGAAGAAACTTTTTGCTTCTTTTTTTTTATTTTGATTATAGTAGTTATACCATATTATCTGATAACAATGAATGTTATTTTTGTGTGTGTAAACTTGGGAGTGTAATTTAATGCTCTTTCTTCTTTAAATCTAAGTAGGGTAAAACTCTGGTCAGGCTTTAAAAAGTACTTCTATAAAACATTAATTCTAAAGTATCAAATGCAAGTAAATATGAATTTCCCATTAAACATGGAATAAAAGTAATTCCTAATCCAATAGATAAAGATAGATCTATTGGATTATTACTCATACCTTTAACCAACAATATCAACTCCATATGTTAAATTATTATATGGAGAATTTTCTTAAAAGAGGTATGAAATTCTATATTATTCTATTATTTTTCTATAGTATTTTATATTTCAGGATGGAATGTTAGTTGTGTAAAAAATTATTATGCTGACTTAGAAAATATCCAATATGTAGTTACCCTTCAGAGATCCCAAACATGTCAGATATGTCATTTTGGATAAATTAAATGCAACAGGGGAGCATACACTAAATACGCCAACAACAAATAGATTATTACTAAAATAATTTGACTAAAAGAACTCTACAGGAGACAATGAGTGATTACCAATGAAATATGAATTTACTGTAGGTGTACTGTTTTCCTTTACTTTCCCACTCTTCAGCTCACCAACTTCAACTTACACTTCTGAAAAGACATGGCTTATCAGTGGTATCATGACTCTGAGTAGAGGCGCCTTACATTCTAGTGTGCAGAGCTTTTACATATTTAAAGATTTACAAAGCGGAGTCTAAGAATGAACTATGATCACCCTGACAATTCCCATCCTGCATAGGGCACCTCCTGCTTCCAGAATGGGTAATCACATCAGGTCTAGAATGAATGTGAAGGTGCATGACTTTGCTTACATAAGTATTAATCAAATAGTATTTAGAGCATCATAGAGAGATTTTGGGGCAGTTAGAATACTCTTAAGCCTCTCCTCCCTTGACCAAAAAGAGAGATTTCCCTTCTCTTTCTTTCCCTTGTTTTAAATCAATACTAATAAAAGAAATTCAGCAAACATACACAGAAATAACATTCAGTAACATTCAGTTGTCCGTCTTGTACATGACTCGCCATCCATTAAACAAGTCAGTGACTAACATCACTTTAGTAAACATTATAAAGACAAATTAGAAATAATTTCCTAGCTCTTTAAATTTTCTGATAAAGCAAACAGTTAACAATAAGCTATTTTAACTAAAAGTATAAAGCATTTCAATTTTTCCTTGCATGTATACATTTCTAATTATATTGGAGTGTCAATAGCTGTCTTTGAAATCTGTACAATACTTCACTTCTTCAAATCATTCCTTTTTCAATTCAGGTTTTGTTTTGTCAAAACGGCAACAATATTTCAAAGGCACAATTAATATTTAGACTGATGTTTCAAATAAATAACTTGTCAGCTGCCAATTGAGTTAGTTTAGAATGTATGGTTAGTGCAAATATGGCATGTTGCAAAAATATGTATTTTTTTGTGTGCTCTAGAGACTGTCATATGCAAGTGACATATATAATGCAGCATATATAGAGCAGATAGCTTATGGATTCAGGTTGTTAAAGTAAGTTATGCTTATTAATCAGGCAGTGTCATTTAAATTCGCAAGTAATTTGGGAACATTTCAGTTGAGTTTCCAGGAATGTGTAGTCCAATGTTTGTAACTAAGTCCAGTTTTCCTCATAAACACATGTCACAATTCATTAAACTAAGCAGAGTCTAACATCTGTCTAATAATCATTATAAAGACAAAGAATAGTAATCTCCTAGCTCTTCAAACTTTCTGATATCGCAAAATATTGACAGTAAGCTATTTTAACTGGAAGACTAAAACATTTCAATACTTCCTTGTGAATATACATTTTTACTTTTACTGTAATGTGAGGTAAGATTACGTTGGTTTGGGCATGTGCGACTAAAACATTTCAATACTTCCTTGTGAATATACATTTTTACTTTTACTGTAATGTGAGGTAAGATTACGTTGGTTTGGGCATGTGCTGAGGAGGGATGCAGAGTATATTGGGAAAAAGATGCTAAGGATGAAGCTGCCAGGTAACAGGAAAAGAGGAAGGCCTAAGATAAGGTTTATGGATGCGGTGAGACAGGACATGCAGGTGGTTGGTGTGACAGAGCGCGATGCAGAGGACAGGAAGAAATGGAAACAGTAGATATGCTGTGGCGACCCCTAACGGGAGCAGCCGAAAGAAGAAGACTGTAGTGTCAAGAAATGTCTTTGAAATGTATGCATTACTTCACTTCTTTCAAGTCATTCATTTTACAGTTCACATTATATTTTGTCAAAATGTCAGTAGCATTTCAATGGCACATTTAATATTTAAACTGATATTTCAGTTGCCAAGTGAGTTTGTACACAGTGTGAGGTAACCTGCAAAAATAACATGTTGCAAAAAGTAAGATGTATCTTTTCATGTGTTCTAGAGACTGTCTGTTTCAAGTAACCTGTAAAGTGTAATTTTTACAGTGCAGACAGCTTGTGGAATCAGCATGTTAAAATGAGTAATACTTTTTAAATAAGCAGCTACATTTCAGTGCACATGTAGTTTGGGAACATTTCAGTTGTTTTTCCAGGAATATGTAATCCTTTACCTTGTTTAGATTGTTTTTCATTTTAATAACTAAACAACATTACTTTTTCTTATTATTTGTTATCTGTGAGGCTAAATGCACTTCGCAGATTCACAGTGTCCTTAGAAACTGCAGCAGTTGTTTACTGTTGCTATGGCAATGCAAATAGAATGTGAAGAAAGCTTCACTTCTCTTAAACAGCAGTACATTTTCCCTCCTTTTTTTTTTTTTTTTTTTTTTTTATGTATTTGTTAATACTAAAAGGAAATAATTCAAAGGACATATGTACATGAATGGAACATTTCAGAATTAATCACAAACATGTCCCCAATCCCAATAAGCATAACAGTGACTATCATTAATCTAATAAATATTGTAATAACAATTCATTATGTTCACTATTCCAGTTAGTCTACCATAAAACTAGATTATTTTAGACTATTATTTATCTATGTATAGATAGGGAGTTATTAAATATATATATATATATATATATATATATATATATATATATATATATATATATACACACACACAGACTATATTAGTATAGTAAATAGGAGATAATTTAGAAAGGGAGACAAGATGCAGTTAAAATAAATAATGAGGAGAAAGAAGAGAGAAAATTAAGAGAAAATACACATATACTATGTATATTGATTTACAGTATAAATATTTTATATGCTATATAACCCTCCTTCTGTGAAAGAAAAGTACCCTGTTTTACATACCTGAGGTAATGTGAAAACTCTCATGTGTCGTCTATTTTCAAAAAATATAGATAAAGATTCCAGTAGTTAGTTACGTTTGTTTTAAAATTCCAAGCAGTAAAATTGGTCCTTTAAAGTAATGTTAAAACAATTCATATCATAGTAGATGCTTTGAGAGATTTGGCTGTTAACAGTATTGGTCTTTTGCTTCTTCTTTTTGACATCTGTCCAGACATTTGTTTCTTTTGTTCTCTTGAGAGAAGGTGACATCTAATCAAGGGCGCCCGCAGGCAGGTGCAAGGGGGTGCACTTGCACCCCCCTGGAATCGGCTAGATAATTACAAAAAAAGTTTTTTTTTTTTACGTACATTCTCCTTTAAGAAGAAAGAAGTCCGAATAGTCCAGTCGCAGGCGTGCTGACATCATCGCTGTCAGTTAGAGGTTTGTGAGCGGGAACTCACACAGGCAGGACCTGACAACTGGACACTTAGCAAGCGGCAGCGGGACCTGAAACAAACAGAAGGAAGATGGGGCACTTTCAGGTAGAGAGAGGTGTGGGACCTGAAACAAACAGAAGGAGGGACACTTTCAGGTAGAGAGAGGTGTGTGTGTGTGTGTGTGTGTGTGTAATGCCCCAGGTGTACATGGTGGTGGGTAGTGAATAAGGCTTGAACCCTGTACCTTGGGCCCAAGTGGCAAGAGCCTGAATTCCCTACCCACCACCATTTGTAAAAATGTTGCAGGATTTTCCCTCATACTTTTTCTGTTCCTCATAAAATCTGTGGTTTCTGCATTTGTGTCCTTGTTGCCTGACAGCTACATGTTCTCTGGTTTTATTCTTGGCTATCTGGAGTGTTTCTCCCTGGGCCTCTGCTAAAACTTAGCTTTTTTTTTTTTTTTTTTTTTTTTTCCAAAGTCAGACTTTCCTGGTTAACAAAAGTTAAAAAAAAATGGACACACTTGTCAGACTTCATATTCTTCAGAAAGTGCATGGTAACAAAAGCTTTTATTCTAGCAATTTTCTAAGTGTACAAGATGGATATTTGAAATGTATCCCTGTGTTTGGGACTGTATCCCCCCCCCCATTATTGGTTTCGTCCAGGTTTTGTGCTAGGGTTGAGAGTTATGGTAAGAACTGAATTCACTGAATATGTTTGGGGGCTGTATTCACCCAGTATTGGCTTTGTTTAGGTAGTGTTTGAGACTGTATTCCCCCCATTATTGGCTTCATCCAGGTTTTGTGCTAGGGTTGAGAGTTATGGTAAGAACTGAATTCACTGAATATGTTTGAGGGCAGTATTCACCCAGTATTGGCTTTGTTCAGGTATTTATTGGCTTCATCCAGGTTTTTTGCTAATGTTGAGAGCTATGGTAAGAACTGATTTCACTGAATATGTTTAGGGGCTATATTCTCCCATTACTGGCTTTGTCCGGGTGTTATTTGCTAAGAGGTTGAGAGCTATGGTGAGAACTGAATTCACTGAATGTTTGGTGGTTGTAGTAGTCACCCATTATTGGCTTTGTTCAGGTCTTTTGTGCTAAGAGGCTGACAGCTGTGCTATGGTGAGAACTGAATTCACTAAATGGTAGCTATTTAAGTTTCAGTCTTCCTCTTTCACAAAACAGTAGATTTGGCGTAGTGGTATGTTGCTCTGACTGTTTTGCACGGGGTCCCCTGGGTTCAAGATGTGGCAGTGAAATGTATGGTGGTAACGCAGCATTTTATTCTAGCAACTTTCAAACATTATACAAGCAATGTTTAAAATGTGTCCCTGGTTTTTGGCCTTTTGTCCCCCCCCCCCCAATAAATTTTGTTTTTTTCCAGATTTCGTGTGCTGAAAAGTTCAGAGATACAGCTGAGTGTCGAGTAGATTTTACAAGGAGCTGAGAGCTGCAGGGGAGCAAAGGTTTAGTGCTGCTTGTGTTTAGTCTGCTTGCATTGTTAATAGCACAACAGATAGTGTACTTGCTTTAGATGCTGAAGGCTGTGGGTTCTACTCCCACAGTAGGTAAATGCATTGCTGATGCTGTATTGTGTTGTAAAGGGGTGGATGCTGCAGTCTTTTTGGCAAAGATACCTAGTAACTATGAACCTGTTAACAATTTGCTATCCCTTCTCTATTGCGGTATTACTAGCTTTTCATGTTTATTGCATGCAACAAAAGCAATTTATTCTTCAAGGGTAACAGGCATTTTATTTGTAGATTAAACAATGACATATAAAGTGTTTGCTAGCAGCAACCTCTTTATTAGTTACAAATTTTTTCAATGTGGAGTTTACTACTTCAGAGATTGTGTATATTTTTTACTGATACTGGTGGACTTGAGTAGACTTTTTTTATGATGGAAATGTTCTGAATTGGGCAGTTTTGTCATTAGTGGATGCTTTTTGTTTCATTGTTTACTGGAAAAATGTTCAAAACAATAAATTTAAAATGCCCTCTAACAACTGTACTGTATTGTACAAGGAATATAATGTAATACAGTCAGGAAGGTGTATCAAAGAGCACGTGTATGTTATGTTCGAGGGGCCTATGATTTTGTAGACAGCCCAGAGTTAATATTTGCCATTGGCAAAATGTATTTTCTCTGAAAGTGGGTTTCAGTGCTATTTCAATGCATGCGAGTTTCAAGAGCAGAGAAGTTTTAATGTTGGTCTATTTTCATTGTGAGACTGCATTGCTTTAACAGATATGTATTAGGGTTTGTGTTGTAAGATGCAAAATAAAACTTTCAAATGAAATCCTAAATCATCGCAGAAGTAAAGCAGTATGCACATTAGTGTTTATGATAAATGGGGCAAAATAACCAAGGAATGGGACATTGGAATGGCTGCAGGGGGGAGGCTCCATTTGACCATGATTTTGTGAGGGGGGGGTAGCAAGCTCAGACAGCCCCGGTTGAACTATACCTCTCAGTTGTCCATATCTTTGCAGAATGAATAGATATTTGCTGCTTATTTTTGGTTTGTTCCTCAAATTTGTGATTTTCTAGCAAATAATTTAGGAATGAAGCCATTAAATGACAGACATTGAGTTTCAGATGTCATAACCTTCAGAAAAATGCATGCTAATGCAAGACTGTCTTTACGTTTATACAAGAGCAATTTTTAGTAGTGTTTGTATGTTCCCCAATATATTTGGCCTTGTTCAGATTTCCTGCATTAAGAGGTTGAGAGGTACGTGCAAATCACTTTGTAGATTAGGAATATCCAAACATCTCAATTGTCCCCAATTCTGGCTCAAAATGTTGCTCTCCCCTAATAATCCCTCCTCCAAAATGGCAATTTTGGAAGAAAATGTGGAGGGTTTACAATTATATATAACTGTAATGATCACTTATAGATTACCTTTATTTCAGAAATGCATGTGGATGCTCTTATTTTGTTAGCTGCTTCAAGTTAACTGTTAATATTAAAAAGGTGTTCCTTTTTTGACAGGTATTTTTGCATCACATTTTGGTCCGTTTTTCATAAAATTGTGGTTTTCTGGCAAATTAGTGGCAAGTCATTAAAGATTGAAGTTAGAAAATAATGGCAGACATTTGAGTTTCAGATTTCATACCCTTCAGAAAATTTGTACTAATGCAAAATCTACCTGTTCTATTTAAATTATAAGAGCAATATTTAAAAATTGTCCTTATTTTTGGGCTTGTGTCACACTTCTAGTTCTATGTATGGCTTTGTCCAGATTTCTTGCTCTGAAGTTGAGAGGTATGAGTGTCAGATCCATCACTGTCAGCCAGAGACATTTCAAATTGTGACATACTTATTGCACCCCACTCCCCATTGTAGTGGCTCTGGATGTGTCCATGGAAGGCAAGGAGCAGTTATGCAGTGTAAGTGTGCAGAGTATTCCCCCATCCAAAGTAGATCACAAATACGACCGTGGCTTTTCATCTGTCCTTGATTTTGCAAAATGTTCTGGTTTTCTATCAGATTTTTGTATTGTTGATTTATGCTTCTTATTCTGGAACTGTATGCTATCACAGTGCCCTGTTGCTCTGTTTAAGTAGCCATGGTTTAATGAACATCAGGTAAGCTTGTCGGAGATTGTAAGATGCAAGTAAGCTTTAGTAAGCTTGTCGGATATTGTAAGATGCAAGTAAGCTTTAGTAAGTATATTGTTAAAGAATTACCAGCATTGAAAGCCTTTTCGTTGTTGCCATGCAGAGAATATTTACATGACTAGATAATGTATAAGCCTTGGGTATTGAAATGCATATGACAGTTTTATTTATTTTATTTGCAGTTGGTTTGCCAGGATAGTCCATTGGGCCAAATGAACCCGTTTTCAATGGAGTCCTGGGAGAAAAGCTCCAAAACTAAGTAGGTTATTAATAGATATACAAATTATACAATTACACAGAAGTTAATCATACAAGAAATAACAATTTGCAAATAATACAACTAGAGCGAGTACAATCTAGTGATGAAATTAATAGGTAATACAGACTAAAGGGAAATTTAGCACAAAAGCACTGAGAAATAACAACATATTTGGAAGCATTTCATGACAATATTGAGGAATAATAACATATTAGGAAGCAATGCACAAAAGTACTGAGAAGCAATAATGTATTAGGGAAGCAATACTTGGGAAATGTGGCCTAATATATTCTTTCTGATTATTGTAGGAATAATAATATGTATGAGTTAGGGTGGGTAATTAGGAAAGTTGCAGGAGGAAACAGAGGAAGAAAGAAGATGGAGTTTGCAAGTGTTAGTTATGTGGGGTGGGAGCAAGAGCATTCCCACTGGGATACTAGATGTGAGTGAAGAGATCTTTTAAATATAAAATGGTTGGGGGTGGTGCGAATGGAAGGTGGTAGGGAGTTCCAAAGGCATGCAAGGCCATAAGACAGAAGATTTTTGCCTGGGGAACTAGTTGGTTTATATACTTCTAATAGATTTTGATTGTTGGACCTTAATACTCTTGCAGGAAGGTGCATTTTAAAGGCTGATGAAAGGGAGGGACAAAGGGAGGGTTGAAAATGAGCTTATGTGCAAGATTTAGTTGAGTATATGTGAGATAACTGGGTAGCTCTAGCCATTTTAGTTTTTGGAGAGAGGAACAGTGGTGGGTGGAGGACTTGTGGTTGGTAGCGAACTTGGCAATTTTGTTGTAGCAAGAGGAAAGTTGTGTTTTAGAGAGGTCTGTAGATTAGTTAGGAGTGGAGCTCCATAGAGAAGGGAGGGGATAAGAAATGAGGTAGAGGGTGATTTTGGTAGCAGGTGTAAGGTAATGATTTTGTCGGTAAAGCATACCTAGTTTTTGATGGGTTTTCTTGATATTTAACTGTAGGTGGGAGTTGAATTTGAGCTGGTTATCAATTTGGACCCCAAGTAACTTGGTCTCGGACACCAGTTCCAGGGGTAGATTATTTTGTCTAGAGATGTGGAATGTGTTTATATTGAAAGAAGTTGCCTTAGAGGGGGTGAATAACATTAATTTGGTTTTAGAGGCATTGAGTGCTAGGTGATTCCTTTTCATCCATTGCTCAGTTGTTGTAAAAGCATCTTGAGTCAGTTTTAGGAGTGAGGGGATAGAGGTGGCAGCGCAGATAATAGCAGAATCATTGGCATATTGGATGATGTCTGAGAATGGGATAGAGTTGTGGAAATCATTTATAAATATATTGAAGAGAAGGGGACTCAGTATAGAGCCCTGGGGTACCCCAGTAGGAGTATTTAGAAATGAGGAGGTGGCCTTTTTCCATTTGATTGCTTGAGATCTGTTAGATAAGTAGCTGGAGAACCAGTTCAAGGAGGAGGGAGATAGGTTAAGTTTAGAAAGTTTAGTTAGTAGCAGGCTGTGAGAGAGTGTCAAAGGCCTTAGAGAGGTCGAGTAGTAGGGTAGAAACAATTTGGCCAGAGTCGGGCTTTATTTACAGTTTCAAGGAAGGAGAGGGGGGCGGTCATAGTGCTATGATGTGGTCTGAATCCATGTGTGGGAGTTAGTAGGTGATTATCTAAGAGATGTGGAAGGAGTTGTAGTTGGATACACTTTTCTAGGAGTTTAGAGATGGGGACAGAATAGCGATGGGGCGGAAATTAGTAACATTGTTGTTGTTGCCACCTTTATGTAGAGGTATGATAAAGGCCCTTTTCCAGACTTGGGGTACTATACATTCTTGGATAGAGCAGTTGATTAAAATGCTAATAGGGTAGCGATTGCTTCAGCAGCTTTGCTAAGAAAGTAAGAAGGGATGTTATCAGGAGCATTGGTGCATGGCTTCAGTTTCATAAGGAATTTCTTTATAGTAGAAGTGGGTATTGGTTTAAATGAGAAAAAAGGAGTGTGAAGAGGGAGAATTAGGGGCAGATGAAGCTGATGAAGTAGTAGGAGGAGTGGAGGGATGGGAGTTAGTAGATGGGAATGAGGAAGTAGTAGCAGAGTGGGGTAGAGAGATGGTTGGGGATGGTAAGGGAGTTTTGGAGAATGTAGTGGTGTTAGAGAAAGATGACGTTAATTTGGAAATGGATTCAATGAAAAGAGTTAAATTGGGTAGCCAAGTCTTGGTCAGGAGCGCTTGGGTCTGGGGTAGGGGTATCTAGTTTGCTGGGGTTAAGTAGAGTAGAGATACCTTTCCAAAATTTCTGAGGGTTTGATTTTATTATTTTGAAGTGTGGAAAAGTAGTTTTGTCTGTCTAAGATTATGAGCTTTTTTACCTTATTTCGAAGTATTTTATATTCATTGTAATAAAAGGACAGGATTACAGTATTTTCAGAAGCTCATTACATTTTATTGCAGACCAGTGTCTGTGTGTTAGTACACTTGTAGTTGGGTCAGGGTGGCTTTAATGGTATATGGTAAATAAGCATTGCTACCTTATTTAAAAGCCAAGCCCTGCAACAACTAGCTCCACACTGAAGTCAAAACACAATAGCTCTGGTGGGTAAATGTACTCTGTAGTAATCAAAAAAGGCAAATGTTTAAAATAACTACAGCTTATGTGCAAACACAATAGGTAGTGATGAAACAATGCTCTGCTAAAAATGCTTTAATGCTCCACATTGCTGAGCTGCAGATCAGTTATCACTGGCTACCAGGATTTCACCCACTTCAGCTCAAGCATGGTGCCGTTCAGTGCAACCTTCCCAGAACTAATTTGTCTGACCAGAATTATTTGGTGTGTGTATAAGAGGGAGGTAGCATACCCCTCAACTGTCCAGATTTTTGCCCCATATTCCTCCTAAAAAGGATTGAAGTTGCTAAATGAGACATTTCAGTTTTAGATGTCATGTCATTTAGAAAAATGCATACCAACACAAATCCTGTTACTCTTGCAATTTTCTAAGTTTCTGAGAGCCATATTTATAATCTGTCCCTATTTATTTTAGGCTTTGTCCAGATTTCTTGCACTAAGGTTGAGGCCTTGAGGGGTGTGGTATGTTTGTGAGAAAGTGAAATGCCCACATTAGAGTTAACAGGTGGAATTTTCAAGTGCATTTTCAAGGAACTGTAAGTTTTAAGGGAAGCTAAGTTCACTGCTGCTCATGCCAAGTCTATTTACAATGTGCAACTGTTTTGTTTAGCAAATGGTATCTTTATTGTGGTATAAAGTTTTAAAGCTATGTTAGTAGCACCACAAGTAGAATACTTGCATCTTAATGTAAAGGCTTGAGGTTCTATTCCTACAGCATATACATTTGTATGCTGCAGTCCTCAGGATGTCCTCCTTTGGATGAGATGCCTAATAACTATGAACCTGTTTTTCAGCTTGTCATCCATTTTCTATTGCAATATACCAGCTTACCATTATTTAATTTAACATAGGCAATTTATTCTTTGACGGCAACAGGCACTGAATTTGTAGATGAAACACTGAAATATACAGTTGTTTTCTAGCAACAACATCTTCATTAGTTTCAGATATCTTTAATGTGGAATTATTCAGATTACTTTTACTTCAGCAGAGTCACTCAAACAAGTGCTGCTGTATAATACAAGGGATATAATTCAATTATATATTATAATTAATACAATCAGGTAAATCAAATAACTTTTGCATGGCCCTAACGGTGTGCAAGGAGCCTATTGCTTGAAAACAGTTCTAACCTGCCACTGGCCAGATGCATTTTCTTTGAATGTGGGTTTCAATGCTGTTTCATTGAATGTGAGTTTCAAAAGTAGAGAAGCTTTAATGCCAAGTCTGTTTTCATTGTAAGACCTTTGTTTAGGTTTAGTAAATGTCTCAGTGTTTGGGCTATAATGTTTGAAATAAAAGTTGTAAATTAAATCCAACTGCCTGTAATCATTGTAGAACTAAAGCATAAAACAGTATGCACACAGATTTGAACAATGTCTACAGTAAATGGGGAGAAATAGCCAAGTAATGGGACACTGGAATGGCTGTGTGGGCGGGGCTTGGGGTGGGTGGACTTGGGCGGGGCTGTGTTGACAGGGGGCGGGGTGAGCTGTGTGGGTGGGGCTCTGGGTTTGCACCCCCCTGCAAAAAATCCTGCGGGCTCCCTTGCATCTAATCCATATCTTCTGGTAAAGTAATCACATTATTAGTTTTAATAAATGAAGAGGCTTCCTGTAAGTCAATAAAAGTCCTCATCTCGTTGGCATACAGTATTTTTATCTTAGATGGATATGCAAGTTGTGCCTTGATGTTATTTTGTTTCAGAAACTTTATCATTGGTCACGCTTCTTTCCTTTGTTCCATTATTCTAGATGAATAGTCGTTATCAAATCTTATCAGGCACTGTTTATATTTTAGAGGTGCCTTCCTCCAAGCAGATCTTAAAATCAGTTCCTTGTCCAGGTATGAAAGAAATTTGATAATTATTGACCTAGGAGGAGAGTTTGAGTTAGTGGCAGGTTTCCCAAGAGCTCTGTGTGCCCTCTCAATGCCAAATGAAAGTACTTCTTTTCAATTTAAAAAGTCAGGGATCCAGCTTGATAAAAAGGAAATATCCTCACCTTCTGTGTTTTCAGGTAAACTGAAAATCCTGATTTTATTTCTCCTCTCCCTATACTTTATTAACCAACCAAGTGTTTTGTTTGAGAAGCAGTTCTTTCTGTGTTTCCTCTTTCTTAAGTCTGCTTTCTAAGTCATTTAGAGAAACCTCTATTCCTGTTATCCTTATCTGGTGTTGTTTTAACATTTCCTTGAGGGTGTCAGCCTGTTTTTGACTGCTTGTTTTAAGATTTTCCAGGTTCTCTTTAAAATCATCCATCTTCAAAGACAACTCCTGCAGGGTAGATGCCATCTATTGTAGTTCCTTCTTTAAGGCAGCATCCTGGTGAGAGTTCTTTGAGTTGCTCTTTTTAACAAGTGAATATATCTCCAAGCATTTTGACAGGAAATTATTTGTAAAACTTCACCAAAGTTTCTAATTATGTAAATTAGTCCTTTATCTATAAGATTTTAAACTTTGAAGAAAAAAAAAAGAATATTTTTCCTGTCTTATTTAACTAGTTATATGGAGCTCTAAAATACTGCTGCTTTCAGTTAGCCATTCAGGCTCCGCCTCTTAATGGGTGTACTTTTGAAGAACAAAAGTTCACTACTTTGAACTTCAAAAGTACACCCACACTAACGCGAAAGTGTACATTCACGAAAGTGCACTTTCGTGACCTCGCTAGACCAAATGGGCTAGCAGTCATGGACCTTAGGGTTAGGGCACAGATCATGGTAAGTGGATAGCCCTACTAGCTATCCCCTTACCCTAACCCAATCCCTAAGGTTCATGACTACCGCACGACAGTGGAAGGCATTCCAAATCGGACTATGTCCTCCACCTTGGTGTGATAGTCACGGACCTTAGGCTTAGTGCACGGGTTAGGGTAAGGGGATAGTTAGTAGTGCTATCCCATTACCTTGACCCGTGCCCTAACCCTAAGGTCCATGACTATCGCACCACAGTGGAGGACATAGCCCGTTTTTCAATGTCCTCCATTGAGGTGTGGTAGGTTCGGTCTAGTGAGCTTAAGCAAAAGTGCACTTTCGTTAAAGTGCACTTTCGCTTAAGTGTGGATGTACTTTCCCATTTCAGAAAAAGTGAATTTTCGTTGTGGGAAAGTACACCCATTTTAACATATTGTGTAAAATTTTACTTACTGTGGAACTTTTCTCCCCGAGCCTCCGCTGAAAATGGACCTGTATGCAGTCGGACCATCCCGGTTAACAAATCTAAAATAAATAAATTTTACTGGGCAGCATATAACAGAGTTGATTGCAGTGTATATTATTTTTATATCTGTTATACCCTGTAATGTCCATGGTATCAGATTATGGTCATGTGACCTTGGAGATATTTAGTGAAAAAAATGTGGCAAAAAATCTGGGATCATCTACACTGTCCATCCATTACGGTGAAGGAGTTCTGTTGTTGATCTGAAATGCCATGCAGTATAGCTAAAAAGTGTGCATACCCCAGTCTACTTAATTTCTATCCCATACAAAGCTTAATTTGTAGTCTGCTTCTCACTGACTGGGAGTCTTTAGTTTGCCTTTCTTTATTGAATTGGGTTTTAGTTATAAAGTTTGTGTTTTTCTCATTGCTGTGATAAAGTATAAAGGTTATCTGGGAATCATTTAACAATGGTAAAAAAAATAACAAGTCTTTTGAGTTAAATTGCTGAAGTTACATGGATAAAAGTAATAGGTCATTTGTCACAGGGCCTATTTTGGAATGTAACTACTGTTAGGTAGTCCAGGCATAGTTCACTGACAGTGAGTATTTTTAAAAACTGCTTTGTGAGATGCAGGTATAAACCTCTTGGCACTTTAGGCCTAGGAAAAAAAATACAAAAGTTAAGTGCGCTGAAGTAAAAAAGTGGACAAAATTAACTTCAGAGGTAGAATAGTGCATTAAATTCAGTTGGCATGAGTTAAAAAGTTACCTTTACTGGTACTTGGATGCATTTTGGGTTTAGTGGGCAGGAAGACAGTGCCCAGTGGTGCAGCAGGTAATGATACTGTCTCACATTGAGTTTATCTAGTTCAGTTCTTGGCTGGGCTGCTTTCATTAGTTTTAAAAGTAATACTGTTGGAACAGCAAAGATAAATAGTTATGTCTAAGTTCTGAGGATTTATCCTGTTGTTGTGCTTGTTAACGGAGGGGAGGTCTCTGTTTATATGGAAGTTGCAGGGGAAGCTCCCCCTACAGGTAAAAATGGATGTGTATCATTTTTACATGTTCACTGCAATCCATCAATCGCCATCGCAGTTTTTTAATTTGAAAAGTGGATATTCTCAAGACCAAATTACAGACATTTGAACCAGACCATTGGGAAATTTTGCAGTTTGATGCTAGTATAGGTTCCAAATTAGGTAAGTACCCCAAGCATGTGTTTAGGCGAGACAAATTTATTAAGAATATCCTGGAGGGGGTAAGACCTGCACAGAGAACAAGCAGAAAAGTGGGGAATTTCAAATGTAATACCTGTTCTTTGTGTCAACATTTATTGGAAACTGGTGATTATGTTAAAGTAAATGGACAGAAATTGTACATTACGGGTCATTACAACTGTAATAGTAAAAGGGTGATTTACATGCCTAAATATCAGGAATGTCCCATTTTCTATAATGGAAAAAACAGTAGGAAATCAAAGATTAGAATGGGTGAACATTTAGGGGACATCAGACATGCTTGGGTGACCAGTGCATTGTTCAGACATATAAGTGAAAACTCCACACATAGTTTTAAATTTCTAGTTCTGCAACAATTAAAGGAAGATGAGAAAGGGGGTATCTTGGACATACATTTAGATGTCATGGAACTGAGATGGCAATTGTTCATGAATGCCTCCAGATATCCAGGCATAAATGAGACTATTAGCATTGCCAGTGTCTTAAAACTTAAACAAATTTCAGGTTAATTTTTAGGAGGTTATGTTTCTTAAAAACAATTTTAAGAACAATTTTGAGTTTTAAATGTATTAATAGTTTATTAATCAATTGAGTTGAGTGCAATATTTATGCATTTAATGTTTTTATGACTTTTAAATGTGTTTTTGTGATTTATGGTTTGTTGAATGTTCATGGTGTTGCTTTAAAAATTTTAATTGTTGTTTAATTGAATAATTGATGGGGGTATTTAACTTGGTTGGGTGAGGCTAATTTTGTGTTCTGAGGAAGTCTCTGTAGTGGAGAGGAAAGCGCTTAACTGTTTTGGAATAAACTGTGGTGTCCGTTGGAGTGCTCACATTCTTCTGTTTTTTGTTCAGACATTTGAACCACCAAGGAATAACTGTAAAAGAGCTTTGGTTTTCATAAACATAGAGTGCAGAGACATAATTTGATCCTCCATTTTGTTACACTGAGTATTCTCCTTTGTACATTCATTATATAACTCCATCTAACTAATAGAAGTCTGGTGAAGTCCAGTGTACACGGACAAATGCACTTAATCTTTGCATATTAAAGTGTGGAAGTTCACTTCTGCCTCCATCCCATCTTTATTAGTTGCAAGCTGCGTTTGGTGTAACTATTAGAAGTGTTTTCCAGTGACTTTTCCTCTGTTTCTGCTACTTTTACAACTAGTTCAAATGTAAATTTGTTGAGGGCAGTATTGGTTATTCAGTGACAGGGAGTCATTTACTGCTGTTGGATGGGTAGACATTACTGACTGCAGCTCCAGCTACATTCTTATTGGTTCTTTTAGTTTTGCCTTTCAGTTTAAACAGTGGGTGGTGGTGGTCTCTGCAACCCTTCACAACACTATGTTAGACAGATGCAGACATTTTCACTTTAAAATTATCTCTTAGGAAGTTTAGTTAAATCCTCCTCCAAGTTATAGCTATAAAAACTGCAGAGTTAAACAACAGTACATCATTGCTTGTCAAAGGAGATCTCATAGGCAATCTACACAAATTACTTTACTGATGTGTTGCTAAAACCAAATTTTCTTGGTCCATATTTATTAGTATACCCCAAACCAGTAACTTACCTGTAAGCCAAAATGTTGTCGCTCAGCAGTTGCATGAAGAGGCTCTGCTTTTCAGCTAAGGGGCACACTGTTCCTCATGTTGAGACTGGTTTGTTCTTTTACTTAGGTAACACTTCAGTAAATCAACTCCAAACCTCCTAGATGCTGTCAGCAGCTTTTTTGCCTACATTAATAAGCATCTAGAACCATGAATTTGTACTTCCTATCTACCTCTGCAGCCAGTTTCGTTGAAGTGGGTATTCTGAGACAGTGTAGCAATTTCCTCATGTTTACCGTTAACCACTTACTTCTTAAGCAAACCAAAACAGTATCTGAGAGATGTAGTTATATAATGTTACTGGAGGCACAAGTCTCACACATAGCCAGTCCAGATAACAAGTAGTTTGTCAGTACCACAGAACACCGCACTAAACCAATCACATGTAGCTCAGACCAAATACATAGGCTGATGCTGTTAGAAATAACCTACCTAAACCACAAAGACCTCCTAAATGTAATCTAAGAAACAAGTACCCTCAGCAGTCTAGACAGACTCTCAGACACAGCAGAGACATCACCCATCATGAAGCACACAAATAAGATTCATATGGATTCACTTCAAAAGCTCTTACGACAAACCTCCAGACAGTTCATTGTCCTAATTATTGGAAACTCCATAGTCAGACACAACAATGCACTGCTCACAAAGCTGTACGAGGAAAGAAGCATAGTCAGCTACCTACCAAGTGTCAGGATTTACCACATCACACATGAATACAAACCCTTCCACCACAAGTAGTCATATGATGCAGTCATTGAACACGTGACTTGAGATGTAACTGCCCTGACTGTATGAAAAGAGACATGATGGAGCTGTCAGAATATGTGTTTGAGGCATGTATTAATGTAGAATTGAGCAATATTCTACCATCACCAGGAATGATGCTACAATTTATACAAAAGATGAATGACTTCAACAATTAGCTTAGCTTCTGCTGTCATTGAAATGGGTACAGTGTATACATCAGCTTGGAAAAAGATGTAGGCTGTCTTAACTGCTTTGCCAGGGGAAGGCCTACTATACCTCTCAATTGTCCACATTTTCACAGAATACCCAGATTTTTGCTTAATATTTTTGGTGTGTTCTTCATAAAATTTGTGATTTTCTGGCAAAGCACTGAGGAATGAAGTCACTAAGTAATTGTTATTCAAGCAACTTTATAAGTATATAAGAGCAATACATAAAGTTTGCCCCTGTTTTTGGGCCTTTGTCCCACCATTATTTTAGGCTTTGTCCAGATTTCTTATGCTAAGAAGTTGAGAGGTATGTGGCCTACAACTCTCCCCCAAGGTTTCCATTTATCGGACAAAACCTTGTCCAAACTCACAGTGTCTCTTTTAGGCAATGTTAGTCTTCTAAAGCTTCCAACATAACTTAACAGAATCTAGACAGCTTTAAAGTATTGGTACTGAATGCTAGGAGCATAAATAAAAAAACTCCACGCTCTGCTGGCCCTACTTACCCTGAACAACATGAATATATGTGTTGTCAAAGAGACCTGGTTTAAGACCAGTGAAAGTACTCCATCCATACAGGGCTTCAATGTCTATCACTCATATGGGCCCAGTTAATAGGAGGAATGTACTAAAGACAGAGGTAGTCTTAAAAATTCTATCTTCAAGACTTGTTAGATAAAATAACAACCAAGGAAAATATCATGTCCAGTTTGCTATGACCAAAATCCCTTATCACATCATAGCTAGCTACAAGACCCCTCTATGTTCCCTTTGACCCATTCTTCCTACCTAACCAGTATGGAGTCCCTATTTATTAAACCAAACACCTTTCTCCTATGAGACTTCATCTATCCCTCCATAAACTGGGATAGTTATACATCTTCATACATGTTTGTGCATAGATTTCTGGACTTCATTAATGCAGACTCTCTGAACCAGTTGGCCTGCATCCCAAGCAAGGGCAATAGAATCCTGGACTTGGTCCTTACCAGTATAAGACAGCTCTGCTCCCCACCAATTGGAACCTCCTTCCTTGTCAAATTGCACCAAAAGTCATCTTCCAATATCGTAGTATACAGAGACCACTTAATGTCTAGTTTACAAAATGGAGTGGTGACCTCGCTAAATTCAAAAGTCCCCTACCACTTTGATGACCCCTAGCAGCATTCCTTACTGCCAGAGTCTGTGCACATGTAAGTAGCTGCATAGATGCATCTGTCCCCCGAGAAATAAATACAGTGCCAAATTCAAAAAACACCTTTGTTGGAATTGTATAATCAGGCTGTATAATAAAAGAAAAAAATCATTGCACTTAAAAATAAATCTAACTGTGAAGAAACCAAAAATACTCTTGCTGAACTAAACAAGGAACTCTACCCTAATCAAATAAACTAAAGCCAGATTTGAGATAAGAATTGCCACCAGGTTAAATATAACCACTAAGCCTTCTTTAACTATGTTAGAAAACACAGAAATAATTCCAACACAGTGCAGATTTAATGGTAAATTATACCACCTACTCAGACTCAGAGGACACAGCCAATCCAGTAGAGGGTAAATTTAGCTCCAAATTCACCTCTCTCTCCCCCTCACCAGCATTTCCATATAACATACCTGCATCTGTACTCCCCCCCCCAAAAAAAAATCTTCCAAGAACAAATACACAATGCAGTATCCAAGGCTAAGCACACTGCTTCTCTGAGACCAGTTAATATACTAGGATGCCTTCTGGCTAGCCTGAAACAGGATTGTCAAACCCCAAACAGAAATTATTCAATCTCAGCGTCCAAACAGGCTGTGTGCCAGATGAATGGAGAATAGCAACGTCATCTGCACAAAGTTGGTGCATCAGCTGACCCAGGATATTATAGACCCATAAGTCTGCTGAGCCTCATTTCTAAGGCTATGGGAGGTATCATTATGGAATTAATAAACAAGGTTCAGATAACTCACATAACTCACAAACCCTTGACCCAAAGCAATTGGGTTTTGTCAAGGGCAGATCCTGCCTACTCAACCTGTTTAACTTCTTTGAGAAAGTTAAGTGGATGAGAGAAAATCATTACACACCTCATAACTAGATTTTGCTAAGGCATTCATTACCATTCCACATCTAGTATTGTTAATAAACTCCCCCAGCTACATGTCAGTGCCTATGTAACTCAGTGGATAGCAAGATGGCTCACAGATGGAACCCATGAAATTAGGGTGGGCAGCTCCATCTCCTCCAAAAGATCTGTCACTGGCAGTGTACCCAGGGCTTTGTCCTTGAGCCAACCCCTCTTTGCCATTTACTTCTCAGAGGAAAAAGTTAATGTTAAGGGTTTATAGCTAGACAGATTTGCTGTTGACTGTAAACTGTGTCATCATTAGGACACCAAGATCCTCCAAAAGAACATTTTCCAAACAAATAGCCAGTGTCAAAACCAAAGACTATAACGAAATGCCAAAAAATGTTTAGTAGTCTTATGACAAGTATGATATCCCCTGCAAGTATTTAGAGACCTTGGAGCCTACAGTGGATATAAAAAGTGTACACACCCCTGTTAAAATGTCAGGTTTTTGTGATAAAAAAAAATGAGACCACAATAAATCATTTCAAAACTTTTCCCACATTTAATGTGACCTATAACCTGTACAATTCAATTGAAAAACAAACAAATCTGTTCTTTTGTTCATTTGGCTGTATGCTTGGGGTCATTGTCATGTTGAAAGGTGAAATTCCTCATCATCTTCAACTTTCTACCAGACGCCTGAAGGTTTTGGGTCAAAAGTGACTGGTATTTGGAACTGTTCATAATTTCCTCCACCTTGACTAAAGCCCCAGTTCCAACTGAAGAAAAACAACCCCAAAGCCACCACCGTGCTTCACTGTGGGGATGGTGTTCTTTGGTGATGCAAAGTGTTGTTTTTGCACCAAACGTACCTTTTGGAATTGCAGCCAAAAAATTCAACCTTTGTCTCATCAGACCTTAACACATTTTCCCTCATACTTTGGGAGACAATGTATTGTTTTGCAAATTTTAGCTGGGCCTGGATGTTTTTCTGTGTAAGAAAAGGCTGCTGTCTTGCAACCCTACCCCATAGTCCAGACATATGGAGAATACGGGAGATTGTTGTCACATGTAGTACACAACCAGTACTTGCCAGAAATTCCTGCAGCTTCTTCAGTGTTGCTGTAGGTCTCTTGGCAGCCTCCCTGACCAGTTTTCTTCCTGTCTTTTCGTCAATTTTGGAGGGACATCCAGTTCTTTGCAACGTTACTGTTGTCCCATATTTTCTCCACTTTTTGATGACTGTCTTCACTGTGTTCCATGGTATAGCCAATGTTGTGGAAAATTTTTTGTACCCTTCTCCTGACTGATACATTTCAACAATGAGATCCCTTTGATGCTTTGTAAGCTCTCTGCAAACCATGGATTTTGCTGTAGCAGACAACTGAGTAAATGTCAGGAAAATCCTACTAGGACAGCTGAACTTTATTTGAGATTAATCAGAGTCTCTTTAATTGATGGCAGGTGTGTACCCAAGAAGACTGAATGCTGTAATTAAATCAAAAGGTGCTTTAACAAAGTATTAGTGTAAGGGTGTGCACATTTATGCAACCAGCTTATTGTATGTTTTTTATTTTTTATATTTTTTCTGTAACAGATTTGTTTGTTTTTCAATTAAATTGTACAAGTTATAGGTCACATTAAAGGTGGGAAAAGTTTTGAAATGATTTACTCTGGTTTCATTCACAAAAACCTGGCATTTTAACAGGGTTTGTACACTTTTTATATCCACTGTATGTAGAGAGCAAACTGTCTTTTTGTCACCATGTATCCACTATTGTACGAATGCCTTTTTTTGTTGTGCAGTTTATTAAGGGCATGGTGTCCAGGTGCAGGAATGTGAAGATCTATTGTTTTTGGCACTTATTAGGCCAGTCATTGAGTATAATGCACCCTTTGACATGCACCAGTCCAAAAACTTGACACATGCAGACTGCTCACAAAAAATAAAATAAAAAAAAACTCCAGAGACTGAATCATCACAACTGTACTGATCATCTCAAAGCTTTGTCCCTGTTCTTGGTATCATACATGTTGATGAAGGGTGACCTGTGCCTCACACAAAGACCTTCAACAGATCCTATCCTGGAGAGATAGGTATGTATCATAGAGAATTCCATGCCTTTGGAATCATCTTCCTCTACACATAAAAGTAAGTACTTCTCTTACTCTTTTCGAATGCAATCTGGATGAATGGATGGAAGACTGCAAATTGATCCCCAGAGTAGCTTCCATGTCCCTTATGGAAAAGGGCAACATGTAAATGTTCTGCTGCTCTGAGTTGTTTTGTGTTTAAATTACAAGATCAAAAACAACTTCATGGGAATACGTGGTTAGGCTTCTAAAGATCCTGTATGGTCAGTAGCTTAAGAACCCATGAACAATCATTCTGAACACTATGCTTTGCATGCTGGCATTCAGTACCATCATTCATAGTCATGGATCATGGCACTAAGTGTCAGACTAATGTCTGTTTTTATGAATGGCACACAGGAGTGCATAGCACACAATGTATACTATAACCTTATGTACTGCTGTCATTCTCAATAGCTGTGTTGCACTTCCTACATTGAAGCACAGTCCAGCACAGCAAGGGAAGGACTGGTGCTTTATGCTGAACAACATTAGCAGGTCAAGTTCAATTCTTTGTTTGAGCATGTTCTGTGCAGTGTGTACATGCCTTCCAATTTCTCTAGTTGCTGTTTTTTCCCACTAAAGGCATGCAGTTGGGCTGATTAGCAATTTTCCACACTGCACAAAGGTTGTGTGTGTGTGTGTGTGTGTGTGTGTGTGTGTGTGTGTGTGTGTGTGTGTGTGTGTGTGTGTGTGTGTGAGAGAGAGTATGAGTGAGCATGGGCACTCTGCAGTAGACTGGCACTCTGTCTGGAATGAACTTCAAAGCCTTGTACGTGTTGGTTGCTAGAATAGGATTTGCCATCCCTATGATCACATAAGTGATAAAGCAGGATGTCAGAAAGTAAATGGATGGGATGTATTATAGATGGACTTTAAAGGCAGATTCCACAGCATGGAAGAGAGCGATGTGAGGTTTACCATATATAATACAGATGTGGATATTATTCCTGTAAAGTCAAACTGTCACAGCTTGTAGTTTCTGTATGTAAAAGTAATTTCTTGTAGGATTCCGGACTGCACAGGAGATTTTATAATCTGGTATTTAGTCCAGCATATTATGCAACAAATGACAACTCATGCTTCCTCATGAAGTTATTTAGATTAATAAAAACTGACAGACCCTAGCTAGCTTTTCGTTAACTTTTTTATTTAATTTCCTTAAAATACCAATGCAAACAGATTCCTTGTATCCACATTTTAAGTTTGGTCCATACTTCTGGATTTTATCTTTCCATATGTCAGTATGTTTATGTATGCTCCTGGAGGCTTCTCTGTTCATTTTTCCACCTGCTCAGACAAACTAGGTTTCTTATCTCCCAGTATAATGGCACATCCTTGAAGTGCAGTGATAACTCAGTTTTTGACTACATTGGATAGGGATATCCTCCATTCCATAGGATAATAACTAAAATTTTCTACCTCACCTTTGTTTTCTTTTTTTTTTTTTTACTTATGAAAATATATATATACATTTTGTATGATTTACCATCAAATGTCGCATGTCAGTTATGCAGCCTAGAAAGTGAAAGGCAGTTTTCTGAGGTGCAGAATATTGATTTTTAAAATTATGAATCCACAAGAGTAAATCGTAGTGTGCATTTGCTCTTGTGGATTCGTTATTTTGAATGGAGATTGCACTATAGTGGGGATAGGGAAATTTACCCCTTCCTTCACTGTAGTGTGATCTTGGACTTTGTATATATAAGTAGCAGAAGGTGTTGGGGATGTAGGATGCAGGGGGGCTTGTCCCCCTGCAAAATGTGTGTTGAATGGCATTGGATGTTGAAGTAAGTTCGAAAAATGTCAACAATTCGATTTCAAATTGTTGACTTTTTTGTTTTGTTATTTTGTTCAGTCGCCATCTTAATTTTGACAGTGTTTTTTGAGTAAGTAATTACTCACAAAAACATTTTTGAAATTTTGATAGTAATCCATTATATATATATATATATATATATATATATATATATATATATATATGTATATGTACATACACACACGTGTATATACACATTTACCCAGCCAACTGGTAATGTAAGTGGCTCTGCAAGTAGCAAACACTCGTTTTGTTATTGAGAAAGTTTGAAGATTATGGGTTCTGTCCCCAAACCAGGTTCTGTGATTCATATCCCATTGACACTGCAGTGCAGTATGAGGAGTCTACATTTCTGAGGGGCCGTCCTTCAGATTAGACTTTAAAATTAAGTTGCATCTTTTTTAAAGTGGTGACAGTTTATGTAGATATTAAAGATCCCTTGCCTTAATAGAAGTATACAAGATTATTGATATAATCTCCAAACCTGTATGTAATTTGAAAATAATCTTCTGTATATTTATCTGTACTATAATTCATAAAATTCCAGATAGGGAAAGCAATAAACTTGCCTTCCATTGGTGTACAGAAAATAAAAATAAAGCAGAGCAAATATTTTAAGTGTAAAGGGAAAAATATACACATTGTATGTATGCCATCTTCTTCTTCATTTCTGTGCACTCACTTTTTCCTTTTAACCAAACAACAAAATTGTTCCCCAGAGGCTTTCTCTAAATTTATTATCTCCTCTTCTATTTTGCATATCCACAAATACTCTTGCATTTTTTAGAGTTCTTTCAATCTTTTTATACAGTACCTCTGCATAACTTCTTGTCTAGATGTTCTTCGTGTTTCACTGTTGCAGTCATTACATCTGGGTATCTGCTTTGCAGTAGCCCTCAGTCGGCCTGATTAACAAAGTCTTGGATCTTACGTCAGTTGCTGTCCCTTCTTCCATGACGTCAGATTGTCAGGGGTATAAAACATGCAGCCGATGCCATTACATCAGTCTTTCTTGCCATGCGGTGCCGGAAGCAGAAGCAGTTCACAAGTGCCAGTTGGCCGACTACTGAAATTTTCATTTTCGAGTTTCAGAACCAAAGTCTTCAACTAAAGCTAAGTACCCCATTGGGGAAACATTTTCTTGCTCCTTACTGATGTCAGTAAAAGTTAGTAATTGCATTACTTGTGGAAAGCAAATATCTCACAACGATTTTCATTCTTACTGTATTCCTTGCCTAGGCCCTGACCACGATGCACCTTGCTGTAGGTTTTCTGCTTTATTTAATCAGTGCACTATCCAGTGTCGGTATATCTTCGCCTCTAAATATTTCAGTTCTCATTTCATTATCCAGAAATGTCGTTGGTTAGCCATCTGACTACCGGGATTCTGAAAAAATTTAAAGATAAAGACAGAGACAGGCCGCCAAGTTCCAAAACTGCCGACGATGCTTCTCCTAAGCCAGTCGCCAGTTCACCAGTACTCAGTGAGGCGCTTTCACAGCCCCTGATACCTGCTACTTCTGGCTCGCAGGCCTCTACTGAGACCCATTCAGAATCCGGTATGCCACGAGATGCTTCATCTGTGGAACCTGCGGATGTCTCTACCTTGGATGGGTCCGGAGCTGCTGTGCAAGCACCGGCTTTTGAGGGTGTATTCAGGCCTACGGACTTGCATATTAAACCGACGCCTCCATCTTCATTTAGGCCAAAATCTCGAACCATGCCTAAGAAACTGACGCCCAGACCGCATGTTCATGCCTCTCGGCCTAAAAAACAAATGATAAGAATGGCTGAAGATCTTATAACTCTAATCAGGGGAAGCCAACCTCCCCCTTCTAAGGAACCTAGGACTGAAGTTGTTTATGAATCTTCTGACCCGTATTCCGATTTTCTGATTCTTCCGATGATCTGGATTTGCCCTTATCTACTTATGAGGATTCTGATGCAGAGGACTCTATTCCCTCTGCTTCCCGTCCAGAGGATTTTTCTTTTGGTGAGAACTTACATACTCCAAGGGAACATTTCCACTGGGAAAGCCAAGATTTTTCTGATTCAAAGAAGAGGCTTAGGGATTTCTTACTCCTGCCTCAGCATAGGCCTTTAGCTATAGCTCCTGTACTGGACATTGTTGATGACGCCTTTTCAGAATCTAGTTTGGTTCCTGATTCTTTGCCTCCTGCTCCCAGAAAACCTGACAGATATTACAGGGTTCCTGATTCACACAAGTTCCTTTTTAAAAAATCCTATTGCGGATCCAAAGACTATTTCACAGGGACCCAAAGGCATTAAGGCTTCTACTGCTAAAAATCCTACCCCCTCTAATAGAGACTCCAGGGCGCTGGATAGATGGGGTAAGGAGGTTTACACTTCTGCAACCTTGGCCATTAGGGCTTTAAACTGCCAGTTTCATATGTTAAAGTATCAACAACATGTTATTGGATTGCTTAAACAGAAAATTATGTTGATTCCTGACTGTGATGAACATAAATAATTACAAGATTTAATGCATTCTGCTGAACAGGTTGATAAACATACTTTGCAATGTGGATTTGATTCATTAGAGGCCTCTTGCAGGGCTGCTGTTACTGGGTCTGTGCTCTCAGAAGGCATGCTTGGCTTAAGGAGCAATCTTTGCCTGATCATGTTAAAGCTAAATTGTTGGATGCTCCCTTAAATCAGGACTGCCTGTTTGACAACAAGGCTGAGGAAGTTCTTAAAAGGATGGAAGATAAAGCTAAAGCAATGCAAACTGTCAAAGATTTCTTACAAGTTCAGCCTCCTAGATTTAGTAGGTACTGGCCCTCTAAGAATTGGTCCTTTCTGGCCCCTTCTAGGTCTTCTCAAGCCAAACCCAGACACAGCAGAAACCCCAGGTTTCACTCCCAAGGGACACGCAAGACTAAGCAGTGGGGGGTTTCCACACCCAAATCTGGGAGTAGTAAGACTCTCCCCTATGGAAAACTGTCTCAATGACTTGCTTTTAAAATTTCCAAGCACTTCCCAACTGAATGCTCCTTTAGGCAGAAAGATTGGTCTGCAGGCAAAAAACTGGGAACTCATTACCCAGGACAAATGAGTTTTAAATATAGTGTCCCAAGGATACAGATTTCACTTCCACTCATTACCAACTCCAAGCGGGTGGCCAGATCTACCCCCAAATCAGTAGGCGGAGGCTCAAAATCAAGTACTCTCTCTCTCTTAAACATGGAGGCTATTCAGTTGATACCAGAAGAGGAAAAGGGACAAGGTTTCTATGTGAGACTTTTCCTGGTACCCAGAAAAGGCAATACATGGCGTCCTATCCTGGATATTTCTACTCTAAACACCTTCTTGGTGATTCCAAAATTCAAAATGCTGATGCTCCACCATTTGCTTCCTATGCTAGGCAAAGATGCATGGTTAGCAACACTAGACTTAAAAGAAGCATACCTGCACATCCCTATCAGGGAGTCTTGCAGAAGATGCCTACGCTTCAAAGTAGGCTACATGCACTATCAGTTCTCTGCACTGCCCTTTGGCTTATCTACTGCACTCAGGGTGTTCACAAAATGCCTAGCTCCAGTCATTGCATTTTGTAGGCAAAGAAATATTCAAATATACCCATACCTGGACGATTATCTAATTCAGACAAAAAGCCAGGACATACTTTTGAATCATCTGGCCTTTGTTCAAAGGGTACTGACTTGTCTGGGGTACACCATAAATGAAAATAAATCACACCTGGTACCCTGTCAACAAATTACATTCCTGGGAGCAAGCTTGCATACAACTTCCCAGATGGCTTTCCTCACGCCAGAGAAACGGATTCATTTGACAACCTATTTCAAATAAGTGGCCACAAAAACGCAACTATCTGCAAGGCAAATTCTGCAAGCCTTGGGGTTCATGGCCTCCTGCATTCTTCTAATTCCATATGCAAGGCTGCATCTGAGGAAACTACAATGGTATCTCAAAAGCCTATGGTGTCAACATTCACAGGCTCTAGAAGCAATGATTCCTATCATACCTTGCCTATGCCTAGAGTTCCTTTGGTGGGCAGAGGCCTGCCACCAAAACAGGGGCCTACCATTCACACTACACCCTGCCACCCAGATTTTAACAACAGACACATCAGACTATGCATGGGGGGGCTCACCTGGCAGGGAAGTGCATTCAGGGCAAATGGAACCCAAGTCAAATGCACCTTCACATAAATCAAAAGGAAATGTTAGCTCTACAGAATGCAATGACAGCCTTCAAGGACCACATTCTTCCAGGACAGCTAATGCTAAAGACGGGCAACACCACTGTGATGTGGTACATAAACAAGCAGGGGGGTACTCATTCTTACCGCCTCTGCAGACTAGCCATGGCATTGTGGAACACAGTCTTGAGCTACCAAGTGAATCTACAAGCTCAATTCCTGCCAGGAAAACTAAATACACTGGCAGACAGACTAAGCAGAAATCTCATGGACCCACATGAGTGGAAACTGGAACCAAGGATTTTCAACATGTTGGTAAGCAAATGGGGGAGCCCATATATAGACCTGTTTGCCTGCCCCCGGAACTATCAATTGGATAAATTTTGCACAAGGAATTCCCCACAAGCTAGCTTGCAAAGTGGATTCTGTATCCTTCAGCTGGAAGAACCTATCAGTTTATGCCTTTCCTCCTCTGCCTCTCCTCTTCAAAGTACTCCTAAAGATCAAATAGGACAAGCCATGGACAATTTTAATTGCACCAGACTGGCCTCGCCAACACTGGTACCCACTCTTGTGCAGTGTGTCATGCTTGGCTCCATGGCACCTGCCTCAGACTCCTTCCCTGTTGTCTTAGCAGGAGAACCAGATTCTGCACCCTCAGCTGCAAACCCTGAACCTAGCAGCCTGGCTAATTACCTAATCTCTCCTTTACCATCCCTCAGTAAATCAGTGATGGATATCATTTTAGAGGCAAGGAGGCCCAGTACCAGAAAATCTTATGCTGCAAAATGGAAATGATTTTGTGCCTGGAACCAATCTCAAGGAATGAGTGTAGCAGTGAGCAATTTACCTCAGATTCTACAATACTTGACTGAGATGCTTAATATGGGCTTGCCCTTTTCCTCCATCAAAATTCATGCCTCAGCCATTTTAGCTCATTGTAGCACAGAGCCTCCCCTCTTCTCTCACCCACTGCTCAAGCAGTTCCTCAGAGGGGCCAAAAACTTAAGGCCACCCAGGAGAGCTCCAACTCCAGTCTGGAATCTTAACTTTGTCTTGGAGAAACTCACTCTTCCTCCTTTCAAGCCAGCTGCTACTGCAGATTTAAAATTTCTTTCCTGGAAAACAGCTTTCCTTTTAGCTATCACTTCTGCAAGAAGAGTGTCTGAATTACAGGCCCTTATGGCAGTGGAACCTTTCATCATCTTTCAGAACCAATCCCTCCTTCATGCCCAAGGTGATATCCATTGTGGCTGTTAATCAGTCCATTCATTTGCCTACTTTCTTTCCTAACCCACAGAACAAAGGGGAACAGATACTGCACTCTTTTTATGTGCACAGACAGGACTAAACCTCAAAAGAAATCTAAACAACTGCTGATGGCATTAGCTGCAGGGACAGAGGGGAAAGCCATTTCAAAACAAACCATTTCAAAGTGGATGGGCCACTGCATTCTTTTCTGCTATAAGCACCATGGAAAACTTATCCCACAGGGCAACAGACCCCATTCAACCAGGGCTGCATCTACCTATACAGCCTTTCTCAGGGGTGTCCCTACTAGGGACATCCTAGAAGCTGCTACCTGGAGTTCTTTACATACTTTCACCAAGCATTATCATTTGCCAATTTTCTCTAATTCCAGAGCTGGTTTTGCCACTGCAGTCTTGCAGGGCCTTATAACTGGTCCTAATTCTAGTTAAATTCCTCCTCCCAACCTTAGCTTTGGGAATCTACCCAAATGTAATGACTGCAACAGTGAAACATGAAGAACATAGTACAGTTGTGTGTACACTTACCATAAATGTAGATGTTCGAGTGTATTCACTGTTGCAGTCCTGGTTACCCTCCCTCCAGCCCCCTTTCTTCTTTTGGCTATACCTCTACTCTCACTTACTATGCTCAAAAAGCTTTTTGGTGTATTTGCTTTTTTATTGGAGGTATATCCTTGTATTTATAGATTTAATTGCTTCCCATTAGGGGGGCACCTGACATCTGGGGAAAGAAAAACTGATGTAATGGCATCGGCTGCATGTTTTATACCCCTGACAACCTGACGTCATGGAAGAAGGGACAGTAACAGATGCAGGACCCAAGACTTTGTTAATCAGGCCGACTGAGGGCTACTTCAAAGCAGATAACCCAAATGTAATGACTGCAACAGTGAATACAGTCGAACATCTATATTTATGGTAAGTGTACACAACTGTACTTTTCCATGCATGGCTAAGCACTAGATCAGGGGTGGGCAATTTTTCTCAAGGGGCCACATGAAAAACTGTGACTGTTTTAAAGGGCCAGACCAATGACACACCCCTTGCCACTCCCATAACCCCACCCATCTACTCCCCCCACCCTCTTTTTCCATTCCTGTCAGCAGCTCCCTCCCCAGCCATTCCAGTGTTCCACTATTTGGCTCTTTCTCTCTAGTTATCATAAACACTGTTCAAACCTGTCATTGTGCACACTGCTTTCTTATTTACCTCTACAGTGATTACAGATATTGAAACTAAATGCCACAAACACTAATAGCCATTTGCTAAACAAACAATACAGTCTTGCAGTGCAAACAGACTTAGCATGAGCAGTAAACTTCTCTGCCCTTGAAACTCACATTCATTGAAACAGCATTAAAACCCACATTCAAAGAAAATGCATCTGGCCAGTGGAGGATTAAGTTCACCTTTGGGTCGTTTTCAAACCATAAGCTCCTTGCACACATTTGTAGGGCCATGCATACATGTATGTGTTCTTTGATTCTCCTTCCTGAATGTATTAAATTATATTCCAGCACCACTTGTTAGAATGTGTTTTAAATTTGTAGTTTTTAACATTCTTCCAGTAAGCAATGAAACAAAATGTATGAACCAATAATGACAAAACTGCCCATTTCAGAAAATGTCAACCATAAAAGGTCACTCAGACATCTGTCATTACAATCCATCAATATCAGTTAATAAGCACAATCTCTGCAGAAGTAAAAGTCATCTGAATAATTCCACATTAAAGAGATCTATAACTAATGAAGAGGTTGCTACTGGCAGTTGATAAGATGGTAATATTGCAATAGGGAATGACGAACAGAAAAGTTCATAGTTACTAGTCATCTCATACAAAGGAGGATACACTTAGGAGTGCAGAACCCCTATCCCCCTTAAAATGCACGAAATAATCAGCAATCGAAAGGGCACTGCAATACCAGCACTCCATCTATTCTACATGGTGTGGGAGTAGAATCCACAGCCTTCTGCACCAAAGCCATTTATGCTAATAGCATGGCGTTCAAATTCTACAGCACAAACAGTGATTGCAATTTGCTAACCAAAACAGTTACACATTGAAAACAGACTTTGCATGAACAACAGTAAATGTCTCTTCCCTTGAAACTCACAATTCTATGAAAATGCACTGAAACTCAAACTTACAATTCTGACAGCATTCTTGTAGTTGGTGTAGATTAGAAGATTCAGGCTCTTGTGTCCATTGAAATTCACAATTTCTTCAGCAGTCTGGTAGCTGGTGTAGAGGAATCAGTCTCTAGTATCCTGTAACCGCCTGATGAAATTAACTGACTAACCTGCCCCCCCCCCCCAAAGCTACGGAATTACATCAAGGCACAAAAACAAGGAGAGCTGCAAGTAAGACTTTTCAGTAAAACCAAGTTTTAATTAGCATTAACACTCCCAAAACGCAGTGTGTTTTCATCTCACTTTAAACAGACTTCATCAGATATAACTATGCATCCCAAGTCAGTATGTATAAATACGTAAATTTATTATTAAAATAAATGTTTAAGCCTCCTGTGGATTCGGCTGTCTGGGACGGTCACAGACAGCCAAAGGGACGGATGTGGCCCAGGGGCAGTACAATGTCCAGGTCTGCACTAGATTATTAATTTTACTACTTTATCTAGTTGTATTTCCTATCACCTATATTATATGTCTTCCAAGATGACCTTGTTTTGTACCTGATACTTCAAAAAGTCTTCCACATTTTCCAACAATTTTCAATTGTATTACATTTATAAATGCTTGTCTTGTCCCACTTCACCACTTCTCTTCACATTGCAGTACATTTCTGTAATTGTTTTATATTTCATTTCACTTTTGAAAGATTATTTTGGGGGTATTCAGAAGAAAATAGCACACTGCATTAAGCAAAATCGTGTGGTGATCAGTGATACACATGGAAAGGGCTGTCCAGTGATTCGCACACACAGCACAGTTGAGCTAGCAGGGAAAATAGAGTGATACGCATGACATGCTAATAAACATGCTAAGACCTAGTTATATACCAATGATACAAACGAATATGGGAGTGGAGTCCAGAAATATGTAAATTTTGTGCAGTGAACTATGATGGTCAGCCTTCTTGCCTAACAAGAATTATTGGTAAGCAGGTTTAAGATGCAGCCTCAGCTCCAAGACAGTAAGCAAAAATATGTCCTGATTTGTCCTTCATACTGAAAGTTCAGTTGAAATCTTTGAGAGAATCAGAATTCTGCAGCATGGGTAGGTAAAAAGGAAAGAATATCAGGAAGTAACAGCTATTCCAGGTAGTAAGAATGTCTGAGTAGCTGCTTTGAAAGCCATGGTCCCATTAGTGGCTAACATTCCATTATCTCCCCCTGACCAGGACATGTTGACTGCTACCATGTGGAGAGAGAGAGATAATACAGCAACTGGTTCACTGGTGTTTTACCCATGTGAAATCAAGGGGGATACCTAAAATTCCCATCCCAATAGAAATGAAGATTTTTTTGCATCATTAACCATTTATGTTATTGTTAACTTTCAGCATCCATTTGGGGACACACACTGGATTTTTCACATGACTCAACCTTGTGAGTCTTACACCAGTTCAGAGATGTGATACTGAGCATGTAGAGAAGTATATGTGGATCCCACAGGCAGCAGAGGAGGTTCTATGACATAGCCCATTTCCTGAGGTCCTTAGGCATTGACTACATACAGATAGCCATCAAGGGCCCATTTGCTCCACTTGGTGTCTGAATATCAACCAGAAGAGTTTCTAGTCCATTAGCTGCCAGGTGGTGTGCAGCGCACCTAGTATTATAAACAAAGTGTCCATGCTCTTTCTGGGATATTTCTGTGACTCCTGCACCTGGCACACATAAAACTTACACCAGAATGGTGTGTGTGTGTGTGTCTTTCCATGGGGTCATCTAGTTGGTAGACACACATTTTGCCAACCCTAGAGCCCATGAAAGTGTGCTGACATGAGTACATGTGGTATTCTACCGATAATAGGAGTTTGGTGTTCTGTGTTACAGGTGATGCTGCATGTACCTTGGAACCATGGCTGATGACTCCATTCCACAGTGCCCAGACAGAGGCACAAATGAAATAGAACACTGCATACGCTCAGATGTAAAACATTATCAAAAGTATGTTCAGAGTGATGAAGTCCTGATTCCACTGCCTAGGTACATTTGGCGGTACACTACAGTTTACTTCCAAGAGGAGCAGCTAGATATTTGTGGTATGCACCATGCTGCATGACATGATGCTATGAAAACTGTGATGACCCACCACTGCCAGCCAGTAATCAAGATGCCTCAATCCTCACCACTGGCAATAATGGGAGATGTGCACTGAGAGGATGAAAGGTGTACACACACACTTTTTCCAGATGCAGCTGTCTGCATCAAGTGCAATTTCCCTTAAGAGCACACAGAGACCCCAGTCAGTCCGTGGCTGGTTTCTTCCTCCAGATCCCCAGTAAGACTCCGCACTGGCACAGTTATACAGTTGAGGTCTCAGCTGAGTGATCAAGCCAAGACCACCAGCACCCTCTTTGTCCGGCCAGTGTTTTGTGTCCTTGTCCAAGTAGCTGACACACACACTCTGTGAGGTTTGATTTACACACACACACACACACACACACACACACACACACACACACACACACCTGGAAAAGGCTGGCACAGGTTTACTAACAATGCTTCCTTCTGCCCAGACTATAAGGTAGTTTTCACTGCAAACAGTCACTCCTGCCCAGCTACCTTAAGGCTCTTTCAAGGGTACCCAGTATACTGAGTGATACTAATATTAATGCAGTGGTAGTCCGACCAAGAGCAAGGCTGTTAGGAGTGGCCCACACAGTGTCAACAAACAAATATGCAAGTACTCTCAAAACTTAAATAACTCTACAAAGATCAGCAACAATGAACTGTTTAAATATATTTTGTAATAAATAATAAAGGAACAAAACAATATTATATATATATATATATATATATATATATATATATATATATATATATATATATATATCAGAGTTCAAAGCCACAGATAATATTTAAACCAATATTGGGGTGCCTTCTGTATGGAGACTGCATGTCCTCCCTGTGCCGGTTTCCTCTGGGTGCTCTACTTTCCTCCCACATCCCAAAGACATGCTGTAGGTGGATTGGATACTCTAAAATTGGCCCTAGGCATGAGTACGTGCGTGTATGTGCCTTCCGTGGAAGGTTGGGAGCAGGGCTTCGCTATATTCCTAACTATATCTAAGAGAATTGTACTATTCCCTAGTAACTTACTATTAGAGCAAGGCAGCTGTGGTGAATGGTTCTTGTTGATGTCAGGTCCAAGACAGAATGCAGAATGCTCTATCTCACTAAGAGACTTCTCAAAATAATATCTCAAATATTTCTGCTAGGATAGCTTGCAGAATTACATCACTTCTTGTCATCTGACTTCAAGTTTCCAGGCAAAACAACCATTGACGGCAGCTGGTGGCATTTAGCATCTACCTGTAAAAATACATAGGCAAGAGTTTTTGCTTAGATCATTGGCAGATGCTAGAAGTCATAAAACAATTGCATTCCTTCATGCTTTAAAAGACAATATGGAAAGCTTCCTAGTACATACTTTGCCTGTAGCTGCATTGAAAATTTGAGAGATTGCCTCTTTATGATGTAGCCTATAAAGTAATTTAATTTCAGATATTTTCTGAAGTTTGCTGGACTAAAGTTAACCCTTCAGTTTCCCCTCTTAACATATAAATTTAAACAGTTACAATAGTGCATGTACATTTCTGTTCTCTTCTAGTAGGGCACACTGTGGATACATTTTAAACACAATACTTTACATGTACCTTTTTAACACAAACATCTGTACAAAGCATCTTATATGACATACAGTTCTAATACATGTGTAACACAAGCATCTTATGTAAATTAGTTTGATATTCACAAATGACATATCATTATTTACAAAATTACAGCTAGCTGTGCTGGCAGTATCTCCTTTCATCTCAAAAACATTTTCAGTGTGGGGAGGCTATAGCACTGGACAACATGTCTGTGCCAGCAGAGGAGGGTGAGCCAGGTGAGGACTCAGAGGAGGATGAGGTTGCCACAGGCAACTATGAGAGGTAGAGGCAGCTACAGTGTGTTGTACCACTGACTAAAAGGCAATATCTGTTCCACAACTATGGGCCATGACAAGACAAACACAGAAAAAAAAGTGATGCATTCAGTTACAAACCCAGGCTGTGCAGTCCGGTGTACTGACTGCCCTTAAGGTACATCAGATGTTACTTAACTCGCATGTTGATGGGCAGGCTGGAATTAGCGTCATTTGTAAAGGTGGGGGAGCATAGCAGAATGAGACAACAGTGCTAGTGTAGTTGGAGAAATCATTGGTGCTGCTCATAGGAAGCCTCTACAAAGTTAGGGGGATTGTGGGGTTTCAGGTATCATGTTCCCTAGTGGTGATGTAGAGCATCCAGGGGTGTAGTGCTGCCTAGGTGTACCATCTGTCCATGCATAGATAGGTGTGGAGGCATATGTTTCAGTGTAGGTCATAACATGTTGACCACACCTGCTGAAATGTAGCTAAAGCTTCTGCTGTGTATGGTTATGGCAAGTTGATGGCTGCTGTCCTGTCTGACCAGGAGTATGTGTCATCTGGGGGATATCTGTTTGGGAATGGGCCATCATGGAACTCTGTGACCCTGAGTGGGACATTTGGTAGGATGTTTCCACACTAGAGCCACTGGGTTTTGTGGAGAAATAGGAGGTAAAATACAACTGAGTCTTTTATAGCTTGAAAATTGAAACACAGGTAATTTCAGAATAGTTGACAGACTGCTGAGTATAGGGCGGCTGCAGTGGTGCAGCGGTTAGCATTGCCACCTCACAGCAAGAGGTTCTCTGGTTCAATCCACGGTTGGGGTGCCTTCTGTGTGGAGTCTGTATATCTTCCCTGTAGTCACGTGGGTTTCCTCCGGGTGCACCGGTTTCCTTCCACATCCCAAAGACATGCTATAGGTGGATTGGATACTCTAAAATTGGCCCTAGGCATGAGTATGTGCATGTGTGCACCTTCAGTGGAAGGTTAGGTGCCGGGCTGGCAACTTAACACCTTAAAACTTCACTGCAATCATGAGAGGACAAGTGATCCGCTGTGGCAACCCCTAACCGGGAAAAAGCTGAAAGAAGAAGAAAGACTGCTGAGTATAAGGAGAGGCATGCTTATCTATCAGGATAGTTGAAGGATTTAAGGCCTTTAATCATCTACATCCATGCAACTGTCCACGGTCTGGGGCAAATGCCTGAAGAGTGTCATTCAAGGCTACATGACCATCCACTGACAGTGGTGGAGGTAATAGTGGAGCCACAAGAGTGTTACCTGTGGCCAAAGAAGCCACTACAGCTAGGTTTGGAGACCATGATGGAGCCATCCATCCATCCATGCAAAGCAGACATGCATACCTAGAGTGTGCAGCTGTCCCCCTATTTTGCATATGCCTGTTATTTGCAAGCAGCCACAGGGAACTGTTAATGTTGCCATGTGGGAAGAGATTCCCTGAAATTGTTGGAAGTATTCACAGAGGCCGTCATAGATGAGTTCATGCTGGCCATGTGGAACAGTGAGCACCTCTTACATAGTTTAGCATCAACCTGTGTCAGGATTACAGTCATGGACATTTACTGGTTAATCATACCTCAGATGGTGGCTGCATTTATGCTGCTTGTGTGCCATGTGTGGGACTGGCATAGGTGGAATGACCTTCATTAAACACAAGTGATATCAGTATGCCATCCTGGCTTACATAGTTTCCTCAACTGTAGGAGAGGATAGGGAATGTTACCTCCACGGTTAGCATTACTGTGTTCTCTGACTGTGCCTTGTACACAGTGCCATCTGTGCCACAGAAGCATATGAACAGTTCTTGGCAAGCAGTCATGTGGACCATAACATGCCTAGCCATATACACCTTTAAATAGACCCACTTAAAACCTCTACCCACCCTTTTCAGGCACTTAGTGGATGTTTACTTCACAAATTGAGCAGGGATAACAAAATAATGCTGGTGTAAATTTGTGTCTTCCCATCCAATTGTTAAGACTAGCCTGAAAGTTAACCAAAGTAGTACTTTGTTTGAGTTGGTAACTTACTCCATATGTTGGGAATATGCTGAGTTTGGGGTACTATACCCCAGTGACATTTGTTTAGTTATTGGTATAGATTTACATCCATAGTGCAGATATTTGCAGAGCTGCTGGGTTTTGCAAAGAAATAGGAGGTAAAATACAACTGGGTCTTTTATGGATTGAAAATTGAAGCACAGGTCATTTCAGAACAGTAGACAGACTGCTGAGTATAAGGTAACCACCATGAAAAACTTCTCCAAAGCTAACTCTGGGCTCCTAAAAACAGAGGTGGCTAATTTCATGGCACGCATGCAAATGGAGAAGAGTTGCATTACCGCCAATTCATACACCAATGCACTGTACGAACATGTACACAAATGCATGGATCTCACGATACCCAATAGAACCAAGATGCTCTCCTCCAAAAAAAGGAAGCCAGTCTGGTGCTCCCTGCCATAAACAAACTCTACAACAGAAGGAGGAAACTGATGCGGAATAAGGTGAAGTCCCAAGACTGGAAAAACTCCCTTATCAGCCTCAATAAAAAGTTGAGATCCCTCATCAAATCCTCTAAAGCTAGCTATGAAAACAGGATTGCAGCAGATAGTAAAGACAACCACAAGGCTTTCTATAGTTGTATAAAGAATCTCCATGGCAATACCCAGATTTGCTGTGAGCTACTGCACAGTGGTACCTCCTCTACCGAGCCAACAGATATTGTCAATATACTAGCAAACAGATTCAGTGCCAACTTTACCCCTCCCCCCAAAGGACCAATCACAATAACAGTAGATTGCCAGGCACCCAGTATTACTGATGCACAGGTTAAAACAGCACTGTCCAAGGCCAAGATTACGGCTTCTATGGGACCTGACAATATCCCTGGCTGTGTTCTACATGAACTACAGAGTAAACTGGCACCTCATCTGTGTGCCCTGTTTAATCACAGCCTCACCTCAGGCTTTGTCCCTGCTGAATGGTGCCTTGCTACAGTCATCCCTCTCCACAAAGGAGGAGTGATTACAGACCCTGGGAGCTGCCGCCCCATTAGCCTGACAAATCTGATATACAAAGCTGTGGAACGCATCATCATGGACCTAATAAACAAAGGATATAGGGACTCTTCAAACTCTGGATCTCACACAGTTTGGTTTTGTGAAGAGTAGATCATGCCTGCTCAACCTGGTCAACTTCTTTGAGTCAGTCACCAGAGCTGCGGATGAAGGCAAGGTGGTTCATACAGCCTACCTTGATCTGGCCAAGGCCTTTGATACCATTCCCCACTCAGGAATCATAGAAAAACTCACTAAGCTAGGCATCAACCCATATATCACTAGGTGGGTTGCAAACTGGCTCACAAAACCCACAGTGTGAAAGTAGCTGACTCCAAGTCAGACTGCCGACCAGTCACGAGTGGAGTCCCACAGGGTTCGGTCCTGGATCCTCTCCTGTTTGGTACCTACTTCTCTGAAGTCCAGGCCAACACAAAGGGACTCTGGCTGACAAAGTTGGTAGACAATTGCAAGTTGGGAGCTATTATTAACTTCCCAAGTGTTGTTGACATCCTACAGAAAGGCATCTCTGAGACCAACGACTGGTGTCAGAACCATGGCCTTAAGCTCAATGCCAAAAATTATGTCGTCATCCCCTTTGGGAAAAACCCAGTTCACATGAATTACCACATTGATGGTAGTCCACTGAACACAGAAGGCACTATAAGATATCTAGGAACACAGGTTGACAGCAACCTCTCTTTTGACCACCACACTGCCACTATGGTCAGAAAGCCCTTCTATGTGGCACATCTCATTACTAACAGTTTTGCATCCAGGAAGAAAGAGGTCATTGTTTCCCTCTTCTCTTCCCTCATTAGGCCAGTCATTGAGTACAATGCCCCATTTGGCATGTACGTCACTAGGCACCTGCAACAACTGGAGAGGTTGCAAAAGTACCTCACAAAGAGGATCCTAGGCCTTCAACACTTGTCCTATATAGACAGACTCAAAAAACTCCAACTCTTCTCTGTCTCATATCACCTACTTAGAGGTGATCTTTGCTTGATGTACAAAGCCATGTCTGACCCAGCTGTTTTAGAAATGCTACATCTAAAGGAATCCCAATCCATCTGCACCATATGCTCCAGAGACTTCTACTTCATTACCACAATCAACAGAACATGCTGGAGAGACAAGTTCATAACCCAGAGACTGCCCATGCTATGGAATAGACTTCCCATACATGTCAAACAGAGCACCTCACTGGCCCTCTTCAAGAGAAATCTTGATGAGTGGATGGGAAATAGAAAATTCACCCTGGGGATCACTCCAGTGACTCTACTCAACAGAGGCATTGGGAACTAAGGTTGGGTGGCACGATGCCAGGGAAATCCTATGGGCTGAGTTTGTAAAGACTCCAGGGCCATTAGCCTAGTACACACCTGTGAACCTATGAGAGTCATGCTGATCTATCAGGATACTTGAAGGATTTAAGGCCTTTAAATTTCTTGACTAGTAATCTCTGGAGCCTTTCCAGTTGAACGATATAGATGGATTTGTGCATACCAAAAGAGCATTCTATTCATGATGGATCTGATAAGAGAAGAGTACGGTGAGAATATGACTTCTTTTGATCTTAAAGATATTCCCTTGTAAATTAACTGGGACAGGTAGAAGGATTTCCTGACTACTGTGGAACCATGATGATCAAAAGAGAGAGAGTGAGAGAATGTTCACATAATTACCCAGGTCACTTTTGACTGTTTGCCTGAAGAGGAGCACCACTTATATGAGGTGGGAGCAGCTTTTTTGTGAAATCCTACTATTGTGTATTTTTTTTTTTTTTTTGCGTGTAGCTCGAGACCATTATCTGTACACTAGGTAGGTAAAAATTCTAGACATGCTGGAGATGTTTACTATCAGTGTTTAAGGAAATAACAGTGTTTGTCTTGCAGTCATTGGCAAACTTGGTCAGCCACACTTCTGAGATATTGGCATGGACTTCAGCAAAATAAATGCCAGACAGGAGAGGGCACAGCACAGTTCCCTGTGGTTCCCCACTAGTTACACTTTTACATTTAGAGAGGGTTCCAACAACTTTCACAGCTTGGAATATGTTGGATATATTATTTACAATCTAGTGGCCAATGTAGGGGGTTACAGCTTAAAGGATATTATAAAAATCTTTAGCCAGATCATAAGTAGCATGCACAGAGTGACATTTGTTCACAGCCTCACTTACCTTTTCAAATAAGTGTATCAAATTCAGGAGACATGATGTACCTTTCATAAAACCAAACTGACTGAGATCTAGATCAGTTACATTTCCTATGTCTGCATAACTGAATTCTGCCATGATACAGTCCATGCTTTGCCGTAAGGCTAGTTAGGTTGATAGGCCTATAAATTCCCAAGTCTGTAGAGGAGCCATCTTAGTGTAGGGCTGTCATAGTGGCTGTTCTTCTGGCATTGGGCACAAACCCTGTGACCAGGCTGAGGTTGAACAGTTTAGGTGGAGGCTTGGATATAGCATACGTGACACTGAGATTGCAGCCTGGTATGTTGTCTGGTTCTGTGCAACTATTATTTTTTAATCTTTGACAATGATTCTAAGACTAATGCCAAGGTGATTTCAGGGGGTTATGGAGGCAACAGTGTGGGTATGCTGTGTAAAATTAACACTGTATTTATCTGTTAATATATTAGACAAATTGTTGGGATTGGAATGTGTGTTGTTGTTATGGTTCAGCTCATTTCATTTTTTTAACATTATTCCTTAATTTCCTGGCAACCCAGCCACTGGGGATGCACAAGCCAGTGCATTTCTTTGTGCCGGTCCCAAGCCTGGATAAATGGGGAGGGTTGTGTCAGGAAGGGCATCCGGCGTAAAACTTCGCCAAATCATTTCATGG